>NW_026535782.1:17670000-17695000 GCF_028551555.1 Melozone crissalis | reverse complement strand
GCATTTTCAAAGATACTGTAATTTGTACAGATATTGCAATTTAGACCAGTTCAATGAAAGGAAGGTTTTGACACAGCTATTATTAAAATAGCTTGGAAGGTTCTGTTATCACAAAGTTCAAACTGCAGATTCCAGTAATTTGTGAGTTTAGGGTTTACAATATTATACATATTTTGAATTTAATACTTAAACTAAATTGAGATTTTCACTATGATTTAGAATAAGAAGATTAGCAAAGTATACTGCATAGGCTGCCTTCTTAAATTGTATTAATTTTACTACCTTTTCTCCCTTTTGTGTCTGATTTAGAATGCAGTGCGTCATAATCTTAGCCTGCACAAGTGTTTTGTTCGAGTCGAAAATGTTAAAGGAGCAGTGTGGACAGTGGATGAAGTAGAGTATCAGAAGAGAAGGTCACAAAAGATAACAGGGTACGTTGGTGTTTGGTTTTGTTCAACTCAGTTGTTCTGTAATTCTGTAACCTGAGTGAGTCCTCTGTGTACTACAACCTGACAGACAAAGCGAGCACTTATGTGGAGAATACATAGCGAGCTAATAGCTAGGCTGCTGCATTCTCTTCAGTGAGCTAACAGTTATTTCATTTTTGTGTAAACGCTGTTTTCTGTGCATTCTTTGCCTGCCTGACTTCCCCACGTAGTTTGCTGCAAGGAGAGCGATAATGGTTTTGTTTTTTCCTATGTATTTCACCATATGTATGTCATTTTAATTCCATCTACCGTAAGTTCTCCTACTATATATTAAAAATAGCCCTGTGTACATATGTTGCCCATGTGTTAAGAGTTTCATATGCACTTGTTTTTACTGTAAACCTTTGACAGAAGTGGGAGTTGTTCAAGGTCAGTTTGGAATATAGGTATCATACACTACAGTACTGACCTCAAAAATATCTTCTTGATGAGGGTAGTATTCATGAGAAGCCTTCACAGGAGGACCTTTGGCATGCTTACTGCCCTACTTTCAAATTAATCCCATGTCAGTATGACTGGTTCTGTGGATGCTTTTTATTCCTTGAGAGTATATAATTAGTTTTGATAAAGCCATTCAGATAAAACCAAAGGTGCAGAGACAAGAGCCAGAGGTTTTTCTTTGCAGGAAGGTATTCTATTTCTGTAATGCATCTGTTTGTAGACAGTGACCCACATGACCTCTGGAGTCATACTCTGCACTAATTTTATTGAAAATATAATTATATGGTTATCTAGCATATAGCATTTAATCTATATGCTATATGATAGCATATATGGTATGTTTGATTTGCTGGAAACTAATTGATCCACTGTATTGTTCTCATACAGTTATTTATACATTATTGCAGCCTCATTTTTTTGTGAGGGAAGAGTAAGATCTTTTTTATTCAACACCCTTCTGTAGTTATATGTAACATAGTAACAGTGTACCCGTGTTAGTTCAGAAAACCGAAACCAAATACAGCAAGAGAGATGTAGCAAATGTGGCAGAGACAGATGTTCTACAAATTTTAAACCTATTTCTGTTAAATTCTTTCAGTGAGATGAGAACCTTTGTGCTCTTGTAGCAAATTTTCACGTGGGCCTTATTATAACAAGAGTTTTGCTTTTCTGATGCAAGTAAATCAGTGTTCTAACAGGTTGAGCTCCTTCCCTCCCAACTTCATTTCATTTTTCTTTCCTAAACTCTGGTCTTCTGAGCTGACAAACCAATCCATTAACCCAATGAACCAGACAGGATGTCTGCTTGTTTTTAAACTTTGAAAAATCGTTTATTTTCAGAAGCCCAACGTTAGTGAAAAACATACCCACCAGCTTAGGCTATGGAGCAGCTCTTAATGCAAGCTTGCAGGTAAAAAATATGAAATAATTCTTTTTTGTACACACTATCTATCTTCTTATGTGTGATGTATTTTATTTCTGCTTATACATTGGTATAGAATTACGTGGTATGTTTATGTGGACCTGATGGTCATTCTATATAACTGGGTTTATCAGCCAAGTAAGTTGTGTTACCTAGCACTGCAAGTAGTAGTTCTTATTCGTGCTACTTTTGATGTGAAGAAGCAAGAAGGACACCCTGTGGCAAAATCTGGAACATTCAGTTTTGCTGCAAATGTTAGATTGATAGAAGCTTTTGCAAATGCATGTGGATATGCATTAATATTTATCCAAGCTGTCATAAATGATTTCACATCATAGTGTTGGGGAACATGGTGCTCATGGCAAAAACTTTAAAGTTTAATTATAATATATAATTTTTATGCAGAAGAGGCAAATGTCAGGACTTTTTTATTTTGATTTAAGTTCTGGTCATTTTTTAAAGTATAGCAGCTGCCTGCATTATAAAGGAGCCATACATTGTGTGGAAGGGCAAAGGGGTTAAGTGTAATTCAAAGTCAAAAAATGATGTAAAACTAGAAAGTGCCATGAATATCAGAACATAATTAATAATGGAAAATCATGAAACCTAAGCAAAAGAAAGAGTAAACCAGAAGTAGAAATGCTGCTATTTACAGAATGTGAAAATAATTGGAAATGCACAAAATCCTTCTGACCACTTCAACAAATACTCAAAATTAGCTGTTCTGTGTGTGTATATTCCTAAATGTTCATACATGTAAGAGTGCTATGTATATGTATGGGCTAATAATTTGGTTTTACTTTTCCTTTTGGTAGGCTGCACTGGCAGAGAGCAGTTTACCATTGCTAAGTAACCCGGGACTGATAAATAACGCATCCAGTGGCTTACTGCAGGCAGTCCATGAAGATCTCAATGGTTCGCTGGATCACATTGACAGTAATGGAAACAGCAGTCCAGGCTGCTCTCCTCAGCCTCACATGTAAGTGCAGTCAGCTCTCTTTCAAGAAAAAATGCCTTAGTCTAAGACACAGTATTATTCAAAAGAGCTTTGAAAGGTGGTAAGTGAAACATCTGGAGCTATATATTTGAAACTAAACATTTATATTAAAACATTTAAATAGATGAGTCTTCATTTACTTTGTAGTGATTGCTATAAGCTTTTTTTTTCCTTTTTTTTTTTTTTTTTTTTTTGTAAAACCTCATCAATTTGCTTGCAAGCTCTGAACGTAATGGGAGGCTGATCTCTGTGGTCATTTTCAGAGCCTGGTTTGTAAGGTATAGACAGAATGTTCAACACTGGAATTAGTTGTAATTTTAACTATGACTCTCCGAACCATTTATGAACTGTAGTAGAGATATTGCCCGTTTATACAAACCATAAAATGCAAAGTTTAACTGTTGCCCACAGTTTACATAGAAGCCAGTAAAGTGTAACTTTTTGCCTGTCATATAAATCAGTGTAATTACGTATTCAAGTTTAATTACTGGTGCGTCTGTATTGGCAAGGTTTATATGTTATATTTTATGCAAGACTACGATTCCTATTAATATTTAGCAGCTAACTATATCATTAATTACTCTAAATTCTTTCCCCTACCATCTTTTTAATGGAGCTGAGAGAGTGGAAGTATTAAAAATTGATGTATTGTGGATTTCAGAAATGTGTCTGAAGCTTTAGAAATGCCTGGCCTTAATCAGTGGTGTCAAACATGGCAGTTTCTTGTTTACTAAATAGTAAAACATGTATCTTGGAGGTATTGTTTCCCAGGTTATTTATATAATAATTAGCAGTGTGATATGTAAGTAGACTTTGTTTTAAGTGTACTGTAAGATGATTTTTTTAAGTGTATCTAAGATGATGTCTTTTTTTTAGTGTTTTAAAAAGCTGATCTCATTTGCCTTTTTTAATTCCATTTTCTCTTTCCCATTTTAAATGTTCATTTTAATTGCTAGAGTGGTATATTTAACAGTAAGAGTAATTGAGACCAGACTGCCTTTTTTACTTATGCTCTGATGTGTTGAGAATCCATTTTGATCTGACCTTTTTTAGGAAAAATATTTTACTGATTTTTTTCTTCTTTTATTTGGCATGTTAATATATCTGTGATCACATAGAAATGTTTATTGTCATGCATTTAATTGTTTTATTGCACATTTGTTCTACTTGCCTTTGAAAATAATACACTGTGAACATTCATGTATTTTATCAGGTTCCAAACCATTACTTTTTCAAAATGGAAAAATTTGTCTTTTGGAAGTGTCTTTAGATGTATTAAATAATACAAAAGAAGTAATAAAACTTGAAGTAGAAAGAACATGAATATATGCTCTTGAGAGTAACACTACTCTAAAACAAGTAAAGTGAGCAATCAGACAAAAGTTTTTATATCCCATGCTTGATGCTATCAACCATGCAGTGGGTAGCTTGAGGCCTTTTACTTTTAGCAGTTCTCCTGAGTATGCTAATGCTCTCTTCCTGTATAAAATGCCAAGACAATAAAACTTTAAAGAGCAAACAAGAGTTAGATCATGTGTGTTAAAAACAGCTACTTTACAGAAAAGAATGACACTTGCTATTAAAGTTGTTTTGTAAGTGTTAGGCAGATCTGTTTACATATCCTATGTTCTGTCTGCCATTCTGCTGGATAAACTGTGATATCTGTGCATATGATTATGTAGATATGGCTACAGTTATAGCTGTGTTTATAGCTAAAATAGTGCATATTGAAGTAATTCTTGCCTATAACAAAGCCAAATACCCTAAGTTACACCCTAACTCAAGATTGAACCTTCCTCTCTCATTTTTATGATGTCATTTGTCAAAATAGGCATTTTCAGGACTTGCTATGTTGATTCCTTTGAAACTTGTGAGGACATGTTGCTCAGTTCTTTATAGATTGAAGCAACAATATGTAAATGCCTGAGACACAACTGGAGAAAGAATCTATGCACATTCATCCCTTGCAGCAAACTTGGTGCAAGAAGTCTGGGCTTCTGTGAGACCAAGTGCCATTAGACAAAAGATGCCCACTCACTTGTGACATTTTTTCCTTTTCTTTGGGGGGAAAAAAGGGAATGAATGCAATCTGCAAGGAAAGACCAGGGTAGGGAGAGGCTTGCATGAGAGGCAGAGGACCAAGAAAGAAGAGACCTCTTCCTTGCCTCCATGACCACATTGGTCAGGGACCCTCATTTTTGTTACATAAGAAAATGAGAAAATAGTATAGATCAAGCAAAACAGAATAAAACAAGTGAGGGATATGGCAAACAACGAAGACACAATTTAAATTTTGCATTGCCCACACATAACATAATCTCTTTTTTCTTTTTTTTTAACTGAAAAATAATTAATAAACTAGTCAAAAAAAAGGATTTTACTGGCACAAGCACCTATTTACTTTTAGTATCCTGAGAAGGTTCACCCAGGAAGTGTGGGTTTTTCTCCCTTAGAGAAGGGTTCTTGAGGTCTGATAATTACTACACTCACCTATAAATTTGGAGGCTCTAATAATCTCCAAGCAGATTAAACCTCTATCTCCTGATTCCCAGGAGGTGGCAGAAGCCACAACAGGAGTTGTATGCTGAGCAATGTTGCCTGCCATCTTGTAGGTGACACATGCAGGAACAATGGAGCAAGGTATTAGAGAAGGAGGCAAGAAGTTGTGTGCAATTTAGAGATCAAAGCATTCAGTTGGGAAGGTGCAGAGTTTGGATTCTAAGCAAGCTTCTAGAGAGAGTCATTTGTTTGGTATTTCAGCAGCAAATGCAAAATGAGTCCCAGTGACAAAGTCAAGCATCTTAGTTGGGCGTTTGGTTGTTAAAATTGTACTGACTCTCATTTTATCAGATATGATAAAACCACATGATAGCATACCTGTCTTATTTTGGGATGATCTTATTAATGTTTTAGCATATTTTGTGTGTATGTGCAGAAGTCAATGTATCTGTGGTTGAGCACTGGGACATTATTAGAGACATTGATTTCTGTTACTGTAGTGCCTGAGCGACTGGGTGTCAGAAAGTGGGGAAATTGTTTCAGTTCTTGGATATGAACCTAGTACTTCACATCTGGTTTTGAAGAGACACAGTAGTAAGAGTGGTTAGAGTCATTAATTTACCCATCTGTGACGAGGTATCTTAACACAGGCAGGCAAAACAACCTGCTTAGAAAATAGTCTCTGTTCATTGACTAGAGAAAGACAGCAGGTCCAGCAGGTCTATAACTTCAAGTAACTGTATCACACTTCAACACTTGTTAAGGGCAGTGAGTCCATCCAGTGTATTCAGGGCACTTTAAGACCTCCAAAATTTTGGCCTCACATAATGAAATATAATCTGCTCCATTTTTTATGCTTTTGAATACTTAAAAATGCCACAGTAAGTTGTAGGTGTTTAACCATGGCCTGGTAGCAGGGATAACGCTTATATTAATAATTACATAAAGCATCTGAAATTTTATTCTGTGTGCCTCCCAATTTCCTTTATCCATCTGACAAAAGGTGGCAATTCCATAGTCCAGGATGCAGCATATGAGTAGTGGAATCTTAAGTCCTAGATTTTTTTTCTATATTTCAGCAGTATTAAATCCAAGTTCTGTCTTTGACTGGCTTTCAAAACTGATTCCTGGTGTGTAGGCTCTGAGTGCTTCCTTGACATAAATATTCACTGAGAAAATGTGTTACTTATTGTAGGCGTATGTGTTCTGTTCAAAATTTAAATTTCTTCTAAGATCAGTTGTCAACAATCAATATCAGGCAATTGTATTTTAAGTCAATGCTTAAGACTGTTTTTTCTTTCATTATTTCAACATGGACTGCTTCTCTGAACTTATTGTGAGTTAGAGCTGATAAGCAACAGGTTTCAAAGCAACAAACAGAACTGAAGATGTTTAATGCACAAAGATTCATTATTTATGTAAAACTACGTGCTGTTAATCTTGCATAACAATTGTACATGGATGTAACTCTAAGTTCCACAGTACACGTCTTTGGAGTATAAACACAGAATTCTGAACTAAAGGAAACAAATCCAAACAAGTACAGTTAAAGGTGGGTTGTGGGAAAAAAAGTTTTAGTATTCCTGTAGAAACAACAGCATTGGATGAGGCATGAGGTGATGCTTAGGAACAATAATGACAGTTCATGCATTATTGAAAACACAACTTCTTTTTAACCTGTATGTAATAGCCAGCATACTGCTGAAGAGCTTTGGTGGGATTTGAAGGTCAGTTCTTTCCGAAGTAATAAATTTATATTTTTAAATGAAGATCAGGATCGTAGTGAAATCAACTTTGTGCTATTACTTTTCCTGTCTCTATTATACATCCAAGAGTGGGGATGGCAAATAAGGGATGGAAATCAAGTTCAGCTATTTTTCTGGTGTTTGTCTCTGGATTCTTACTAGACTGATTACACTTCAGTGATTATTGCAAGTGGCACAGACCCGGGTGTTTTATCACCAGAATATTTAGCACATCACTAGCCCCTATGGTCATGGCAAATGCATCATGCAAAATGGCACTTTGCTTCCTTGTATGATCCTGGCGGGGGAGAAAGGTACAATTTTAATCTGCAAAACTCTTCATAGCATTTGAGGAAACTGAAAGAAATTGGTCATGAGAAAACAAGGAAAATGGCAGACTGAGAAAATGTAGTCTTACCATAGGAAACCAATGGGGTGATTATACCATTCTATTAAAACTCACTGCAGCTCATTGAATAAGGAATGGAAGGAGTAAGAAAATGTGATAGGGTAAACAGATATCCCTCTGGTGAGATTTTGAGGAAGGGGCTTGTCATCATGGATATCTCCCTGCTCACTCTGTGAGAGTGTAGACTGACAATGCAATTAAACTCATTCCAACCGATTTACCAAAATAATCTAGTTCCTAACAGCAGATCCAGAATCCTGGAGTTAACACCATTCTGATTTTTGGAATTTTAGTTGTTGACAGCTTTTTTAGAAAAGTGAAAACAACAAATTAGATTTTAGAGTTGCTTCTCAAAAAGTGAGTTCATACATCATCTCCTATACGAGTCTTTATGTTCTGCTATTGTAGTGGTAGTACCTTAGACGGGAATTGTTTGAAGCCAAATGTCAAGACACACATATATTCCATGAACTTTAAAGCTGTTTCTAGAAAATGTTATGGTAGGTTGTTATGAGAAAGGATAACTTTTGTCCAAATGAGCAAGGGTAATAGTCAATCTTAAAAAAAAGAAATAAAAAGGAAAAAAAAATCTTATGCAGTGTAGTCCTTCGTCTTCGATTTTGTGTGGAAAAAGTGAATTCCAAGCATCTGTGGTTTCAGTCACCTTTTCTTTTTATTCTCCTGTTGTTCCCAACCCTTCTCCTTTACCTTTTCTCACTCTTGCCCTGACTGGATCATTTCTCTCTGCAGTTCTATCTGCATAATCATCAAACTTGTTATTTTTTTCAAACTTTTTTATCTTTAAATTTTATTCCCAGAGGCAAATATGATTATTCTGCTCTAAGATCATTTACTTTTGAGGTGCTTCAGTTTGAAAGCATTCCATTGTCAGGTCGTTCCCATATCTGATTATTCCAGTCCCCCACTGTTAAGCTTTCACACCACTTACAGTAGGTTACCTATCATTCCAGTTTTAATCCCTTTCATTCCCTTGTTTCTTTAACTTCATAATGTTATAATGTTCCAATCCCCTGTCTTTCCTTCTTCCTTTTTTTTTTTTTTTTTTTTTTTTTGTGTTATCGTTTCATTGTCCCATTTCATGATCTCTTTGCATTTACCTTGGAGGCTTGTTCTGTTCTAGGGGACTGCTATGATCCAAGTCTCTTGTTCATTGTATAAGACTTGACATAGTGTATAAGAAAATAAACTCGCGAAACACATCAATTAACAGGGATGTAACAAGCATTATTAAATAGGTGAGAAGCATGTAATTGAGCAGATGAATGTGGTAGCAATTGCAGTATTTCTGGGTATCCTTGTTCATCAAAAATGTTTCACCTAATCACATGATATTTTAATGCCTGTATAATTTAATTTCACACATTTTTATTCATAAATCTAACATAACGATGATAATGGGCATAGAGACTTTGTGACAACAATTGACTTTTATTTTTATATGAAAAGAGGAACAGCTACGAAATGGGACCTTAAAGGTTATACCTTTTGTCTGAGCATATTCCCATTGAAAGAAGTTCTATTGTGAGAATATGCAGTGAAATAATTTTGGCTTTTGGAAAAATAAGCAATGGTGGTTTGATTAATAATATTTTTCACCATTCTCATTGAAACAACTTTTCACTTGAATGTTTTCCTAAATCTTTATATTCTCCTTCTTAAATTTTTATTTTACATTACTTTACTTTTTAGTTCATTTGTCCTCTATTTTTGCTTCTGTTCATCAATTTACTTATTTTCCAACACTGATGGTCCAGTTCTTTATCATTTCGTCTCTAACTTATTAAATGTTATTTGTCTTACTTTTGATCAGAAGTTGCTATTTCTTTTTTACATTATTCCAGCCCCAGTTGTTGCACTTCTAGAGTACATTCCCAATGCTCTTAACAAAAAGATCGCTCCAGAGATACAGTGCCTTCAGCTGAAAAGAGTCAGATCCCCATAGCATGGCTTATAGAAGTTGCTAGACTCCTGTGGGACTTCACAGAATCTTTTTGGAAGCTGTCTTGCTGAAAACTTTGTGGTACTGCTATCATGAATTGTCAGTCTATGGATAAGATACTTCTACTTTTCACTTAAAAGGTCTGTATAAGAAAAGGCAGCATCCTAAGTTTTGTTGCAGATGTTAAAAATTTGTTTGACATTGCACAACTAAATTTCTCTGCAAACTCGTAAAATTGGTTCATAAGAGAATCTTGTCTTTGCACAATGCAAAAGCTGAAATGACAGTGCTGTTAACGTGTATTTCTAAAACTGCACAGACAGTAACAAATTTTATCCACTATTGATGATTGCATTTGTTTAATAACTGTGATATTATAAGCCAAAATTTTTGAAAGTGGACTCTCTAAATACTATTTTCTAAATACATGTGCCCAAAATGTGTCTTTAAACTTATCTATCACATAAAAAGTCAAATGAAAACATACAATTATATCCAATTCATAACACTTATATCAGTAGTTTAAATTATGATCCATAAATCCAAGCATTCCTTGAAAAATGTAAGACATTATGCTGAGAAAGTATTATTTGACTGTTGCTTAATCTTTAGAATTAATAGAAAACTAGAAACTTTACAAATTTTAAAAGACTAAAAATTCCCATTCAGGGTTGGTTTCTTTTAAGACTTTATAGAAAGACTTCATCACGTGTGAAACCCATGTGTAGGTCATGGTAAAGTTACTAAATCTCAAGATGGCTAAAGACATGATTATACCCAGTAAAGTCCATTTGCAAAGGCAAACTTCCCAATCTTCTGGTGAAGTGCAGTTGTGTCTAAAAAAAGCCTTTGATTTACATCAGTGCTGGGAATGCACATGTGTGATACAACCCTGATGTAGTTTCTGTTAGGGTTCAAACTGCAAGTATTCTGATGGTTTTCTCCAAATGAGCAGCAACATTGACAGTGTATCTTAAATGAGCTGAATGTATCCAGTGGTCTCCTTCCTATACCAAGATTTTACCAAGTTCATTCTTCCACTGTTCCCATTGCTAAGGATTTAAGGATGTTGCAGGATCTTTGTATGATTGTGACCACTCCACTGATGCTTTTTGAAGACTTTATTAAGCTTCTGATTGAGATGGGTAAGGGGATATGTTTATTTGATGCTGTGCTATGCTATAATGGTAGTAGTCTGGGTAATTAGGGACTTCTCGCAAAACTGATTTTTATTTCTCTTCATGTTTTTCTTCCTTCTCTTCATTCCTTGCAAATTTGGCATTACCAGACATCATAGCTGAAAAAAATGACCTCAGAGGTTTTATCTCCTCTTGCCCTAAGAACACAGGAGATAAGAGTCATGTTGTGGGCAACCATTTATTACAGTTCCTCTCCTAAAACTATCATAGTCCATCTCAAACTTGAAAGACATTGTGAAACTTCATTCTTTTGATGGTTATAAGCCATATTCCAATTTCCTGGCTAAATATATTCCAATTCAGTTTCACTGATATGGATTTTAGTTTACAGAGTCTTTTTTACTCTTCCTCACATTTCACCAATGTATTCTAGAGAGCACAGTGTGAGCCTTGACTCTTTATTTTGTAGACCAAACAGACTGTTTCTGATAGATCAGGCTGTCCATTTTCCTCATGTGTCTACAAGCCATTCCATAAAAAGACTCAGTTTGGATTTAGTTATGGTGGGTAGGTATTAACAGGTTTTTTGAAGAATTCCAGATGTGCTTGTATGTAATGTGTTTCTTCTTTGTTTTGTTCCTGTGGGGGAAAAGCTTATTTCAGCTATATTCAGCTAAACTGTTATGGTTTCCTTTAATATACACTATTATGGATGGATTTGGGGCCCTTTTGTGGGAAGTGCTGTACAAAGGCAAAACAAAAAAGGTTGTCAAATCCCTACCCCAAACTCTTACAGTCTCTAGGTAGTAATTGAATTGCTTGGGTTTTGAGAAGGACCTTCAGATGCAGTTTGAATAGAAGGTGTGTATTACTTACAGTTCTGTCCCCCTGTAGAACAGCATCACTTCATTTTGAGAAAGGTTTGACACAAAGCCAGTTGCCATTGACTGTGCTATAGGTACATAAATCCCAGAGGCAAACCATGCCTGGTGGCATGCCATGAGATTAGCATCCATCAAGTATTTTTCTGTAACTATCATGCCCTTTGATTCATAACATTATGACAGAAATAATAATGTGTTTGTATCTATCTGGAGCTCCTGGAAGTACAATTTAAACCATATATATATTTATTTTGTAGGAAGATATATATGGATGTATTAATGGCAGTTGTATTGGACTGTATATATTTCATTCGCCAGGAATACCCTGCCCTATGAAGCTGAAGTCTGTGTTAAGCATAGGCCAAAGTACATGGTTAAGAGGCAGGATATGTTAATCTAGGCTCCGTGATATCTCAGATATTTCCTAATCAGCTCAGTCTGCAGGCAGACTGTATTTGTGTTTTCTTGTAGAGATGATACAGGTATAGCATATTCATCCGACACATTGCTCTCCACATCTAAATGGTAAATCTGCAATAGTATAGAAACGGGAAGCATGATATTCATATGCTAATATGAATATTCATATGTTAACAGTTTGGTGAAATGTTCTGAAAAAAGTTAGAATGACTGGATGCAGTCTTTCTTAATACTAGAGGCTGGTGACAAATATGTGGTGACAAAGGTATGTGGCTGTTGAGAGCATGCTTAACAGGAATGTTACAAGCTCTGTCTTCCACAGAGTTCTTCTGCTTGGTCTTTTTTGAAGACTGGGGAAAGACTAAAAACACTAGTTTTATTGAGAAGAGAGGAACTAGGTGGGAAATTATGACAGCCTTTAGAACACAGTTCACAGAAGATGGGAAAGAACTTGTCCATTGAGAATGGGACAAGAAATAATTGACTGATATTTTGGCAAGAACAGTTAGGATGGACACCAGAAAAAAAACACCTTTCAGAATTTAGGATAATAAAGTGCTGATAATGTGTACCAGCACAGAAAGTCTTTAGAACCACTGATACTGGAAGCTTCTAAGAATAAATTCAAGTAGTCAGAAGGGATTTAACTATAAATGATCCTACTTTGGGGTAGGGAAAGTAAATTAAGAGACTTTATGATCTCTTGAAGTTCCTTCTAACCCTGTTTCCTTTTATCCGTATCATAAATCTTGAAAAAGTAGAGACTTTTTCATGTATGCCACATTTTACAAAGGTAGCTGAATTGTCCATATCCATTTATTTTGTAATTTGAAACAGCTATCATTGCAAAATTCTTTTAAGTACTCTTATTTTTATGATCAAATTGAAAGTTGGCCTCGCAGAGCCAACATAGTGAGCATAAAATTCAGTTAATATGAGAAATGTCAGCAAGGGTAGTGCAGAAAGTCCTTAACAGGCCAGTTTGACCCAATTGTCTGTGTTGAGTGTGGTGTCTGGTTCTACTTGTTAAATACTACCATCAGCAAAAAAAAAACACAACTGAAGAGCTGGCCTTTCCAGGCTTGTTCTAGTAGACTAAACTAGGCCAGTGGTCTTGGGAATCCAAAGAGGTCCTAGCTGACTGGAAGCTGGTGAATGTCATCCCAATTTCCTAGAAAGGCAAGAAAGAGGGCCCTGGAAACTGCAGGCCTGTAGGTCTCAATTCAGTGTCTGGCAAAATCATGGAAGACCTTATTCTGGAAAGTATTGAGAAAAAGAAAAGAGAAAAAGAGAAGGATGACTCAATCACTGGTCAGAGCCAGCACAGCTTCATGAGTGGGAAGGTTGTCAAGTTGTCAAACCTGATTTCCTTCTATGGCAAAATAATTTGATCTAGGAAAGCCAGTAGATGTGATCTTTTTGGTGTTCAGAAAAGTTTTTAATACTGTCTCTGACAGGATCCTTCTGCACAAAATGTCCAGCACTCAGCTGGATAAACACTTTATGTGATGAGTGAGCAGCTGGCTCATGAGTCAGGCACAAAGGGTTACAGTGAATGGGGTGACCTCAGACTGGTGACCTGTCACTAGTGGGGTTCCACAGGGCTCCATCCTTGGCCCTGTGCCCTTCAACATCCTTATGAATGACATGGATTCAGGACTGGAAGGGATACTGAGTTTGCCAATGATGCTTAACTTGGAGGAGCTGTCAACTCCCTTGAGGGAGTTGTTCGTACGATTTATCTGTTCAGTTCAATGCTTCCCAAGAGTGTTATTGATGTAAAAGTTTTCAACAGAAATAGAAAAACAAATTTATATAGCATGTATATTTATTAAAATGTACAAATCCTATATATAGCACAGTCCAATTTCTCCCTCAGCTTTTCCAGGATCATTGAATAGCTTTCCAGATTTTGCATAGAGAATATTTGTTGGTTCTAACCCACAAATAACACTGAGATACTTAATTGCTGCTGCTAAGTTACTGTGTAACTGGTACAATTTTTAAAACATCCCAACCGTTAGGCACTACAGAGCATGCCAGATCCACAAGCTCTTGTCTTGAACTTTGTTGTTTCTGGGCTTGCTATTTTTTATGGTTCTTCAATAACCCCAAAAATATTCACAATGAAATCTCTAGTACTTTGTCACTTTGCTTTGAAATTTTGCCTTAAAATCTTCTGTGCTCTTTCTCCCTAATACTTTTCTTTGTTTAGCATGTTAACTTTAGACGTTTGAACTAGATGCAGTTGATGGGTTGAAAGACTTTAGAGGCCTGTGCCCTAAGCTAATTTCTAGTCAAGTTTTTTACTTTCTTGTGGTTCTATCACAGGGAAAATACATTTATTTAGACACCAAAGGGAGCAAGCAAATGTCAAGGATGAAAATTTTAGTAAGAGTTGCTAGAATCAGAAAATCTATGTTAATGTTATCTTCTTAGTCAGAACTTGATTTTTAAAAAATTTGATCCTGTAAGAAGGGCTAATTGTAGGCGAGCTTTAAGCTTCATTTGATTTTTAAAGAAAGTGTATTCTTAATATGCCATTTTTTCAGAAAGGTGTCTTTATCTGTGTTCAAAATTTAATATATTAGGGCAAATGGGGTTTCCATATTTATAGCCTTTTCTTTCCAAGTCTAAAAATAATACTAATTTTAAAAGAGAACCCCAAACAATAGACAAAACACCAAGACTTGCTCAATTTAATTATAAGTTTCATAAGATAAAAAAATCCTCTGTATTTTTTCACTGCCCTTTCTTAATCAATGAAATAATTTACTTTGTTAAAGGAAAATGGCATTGTCAAATTAAATCGGTCAATTTATACTCTAAAAGTTTTTCTATACAATGCTAATTTTTTTGTAGTAACTAAAAGAAAGAACAGAACAGGTTTGATTGTTGAGGATTTTTTAAAATTATTTCAACATTTTTTTCCACTCAGACTCCTTACTATAAAGTCAAAATTCTTCAAAAACTTGTTTTGCATATTTTCCTTTTAATTTTGGTATGCCACCAATGGCCATTTTCAGACTTTCCTTCAAAAAGAAACTCTGTGGTTTAACTGTTCCTCATTTGAAGAGAGCCAGTTGATAATTGTATGTGCTTGGGCTGGCCCAAATGGATAGGGCAGGGAGCACCAAGCACCAACTCCAGCCTCTTCAGGATCAAAAGTGTTTGTGTATTTGTAGATAAGGAGATAAGTCATCCCTGAGTTGGGAAGTGCATATGCTATAGAAAGGAAAAACAAGAGGTTTGCTCCTAGTGTCCATGAATTAATGGCTAGCTGGCTTCTGCAGTGTGAAGGTCAATATGTGTTAAAACATTTTTCCTTTAGATTAATGATAGATGGCATCTTGGAATTACTGAATACTTAATATTTTAAATAGGATTTAAATATGTAATAATTTTGAAAATCAGAGCTCATTAACTGTGTAACATACTGAGGATTTTAGAAACTTCTCTTTTGCAGTTGCATTATGCCCTTTTATTTTTATAATAAATTAGTAGTGTGATAGCTACAAGGATAAAATTATTATAAATCTGCCATAATAAATTAAATAAATATTAAACCCTTAAGTTTAAGACAAAGGTGAATGTGTCCTTTTTCCCATGTTTCCATATTTTTAGTACCTCACTATTACTCATATCTCCAAGCCTCTCCTCTTATGTTGACTTCAGAGGCAGCTAAATTAAATTGATTCAAAGTTTCCTACCACAGGCATGTTTCCCGTGCCACAGGTCACTTCGGTTCTTTCCTGGATTCTTCTGTATGGTTTTTGGGATGAATGAGTAATAGCTAAAGGGTAGTCAGGTACATTGATTATAGAAGTTGAAGTGAGGGCCTACTTACAAATACATAAACATTTTTAATATAATTCTTGTCATTATTCTCTCCTAGTTAGTCTAACATACTAACAGGATTTGATTCCTCAAGCAGAAGCACCATTGAAAGATTCATAATATATTTCCCAAATGGTTATAGTAGATGGACGTATATGAATAGTTTATTTCCTTTCTTTTGTTTGTCAGCAGTAAATTGATTTTGCCGTGTATTGTCAGCTTTGGGATTTTTTCACAGTTAACTTCACAAATAACTAATCTATATATGTATAACATGTTGTTATCTCTGTTTATATCTTCAAGGCTATTCATAATGCTTTTCAAAATAGAAATCAAATGTAGGATCTTAGAGACTTGCTGCTAAACTGCCTCTTTGTTGTGATATAATCTTTTGTTCTTCATCAAATTACTTTTATTACTGACAAATCTTCATGTCTGCTTTTAGTATGAGTTGGATTTTTGGAAGTTTCTCATGGGAATTTGTGAATTTAAATACGCCCATCTGCTCCGCTTGTTTACTGCAGCATTATTCTTGGAAGGCTCATAGAGCAAGTAAAATTACTGTTCTTACATATAATTGTTATTCCACCTCATTCATCTGGTAGAAAAATGTGTGGTTCACATTTGGTTATTCCCCCTTCTCCCCAAGCGTTCTGTCAGATGCATTACATATTTTACTTACATCTTCTGTGAATAAACTTCAGAAGCGAAATCATGGCCTTAATGAAGTCAAGGGGAATTTTCCCATTGACTTAAATGAGATCTGGAGTTCATCCAAGGAAACTCTTTGTCTTTATGTCTTTGGCTTTCCCTCATTTCTTATTCTACTTTCAGTCACTCCGAATCATTCCTAATCTCCTTCTGATATTTCCTGTAACTTCTTACAGTCTCATTTCTCAATTTCAGTTTCTCAAAATATTTTATCTTTGCTTTCCCTTTTTTTTTTCTTTTTTATAAATAAGACAAGAAGCTCTCCCAGATCTGAAATCTTTTTATTTGGTCTTTGAAACTTTTTACACTCTTACTACTCTATAACATTAGCAAAATCACCAATGTTGAAATCCAGAACAGTTTTATCCATGCAAATACAAGCAAGAAATATTTTCTCATTTATTCTCTCTGTTTATGTCAAGACTAATTGGATATGGCCTGTTAACCAATAAGTTAGTAATTTTTTTTTTAAAGGCTTGGGTTTTGTTTTTGTTGCTAATATAAGTGTAATGTCTTAATATTTTCTGCTGTCTATATTTCCCTAAATCTCAAAAGGTATAGATAAAATCACCCTTTTTTTATTTTTTTTTCTTTTTACTTTTTCTTCATTAAAGAGCCCTCTTAGAACTTCCTTTCCAGACACCATACGTAGCTTGTGGTGTATTCCTCTCTTTAAGATAGCACTATGTTTTCTTTTAGTTCAGATTTTCAGGTAATAATGAGTATCTTCCTGCTGCCCCATTCCTCTCTGATATTAGACATACATAGGCACTCATCTACAGAGTAGCGTTCCTCTGCTATTTTCATCCTAGATCTTCACATCCAGTTATTACTTGTTCTTGACTTTTGCTCTAGTCTTACATTTGCAATACCTGGGTATTCTCTGATTTCTCCTGGAGTGCTGAATATGCTGGGACTCATCCTGTTTACATCTTATATGATGCAGGATGGATGTCTTTCTCATTAGGTTTGCACATGGTATCAAATTAGGGGAACAGTCAATGTGCATAAGGGTAAGATGGCCATTGAGAGGACCTGTATGGGCTGAAGGACTTGGCCAAGAGGAGCTTTTTGAAATGCCATGCCTTGCACCAAGGAAGGAAAATCCCCATCTGAGTCCAGTTTTGACACCTCAAATTTAAGAATTACAGCAGTAAACTGGGGCGAGTTCAGCCAAAGTCTACACACATGGTCAGAAGAAGAAGCAGTCGCCTTCTGGGGAGAGCCAGAGAGAGCTGAACTAGATCAGCCTGGAGAAGAGGGGGCTTTGAGGAGACCTGACTCTCAGAACCTATAGGAAGATAAGCGAGAAGATGGAAGCAGGCTCTTTATTTTGGTGATAGAATGAGAGACAGAGGGCATAAGTTAAAATGAATGTTTCAGACTGGACATAAAGAAATATGAATATATATCCCCTTTCTTCGTGAGGACAGTGAGGCAGTGGATGGGGCTGTTGACAAGCAAGTTGAATAGTCCATATCCCCTAAGGTTTTCCAAATGTGACCAGATAAAATTCCAAGCCATCTGTTGTGACCTTCTGTCTGTGCCTTCTTTAGGCAGCAGGTTCACCTAGAGATACTCTGGAGCCCTTAAACTGCATTACCCAGTGATCCTAGCCTGAGTTTGCTTTAAAACAACCACTGAGAGAGTGGGCCGAAGCAATGTAGCAATTTTAGCAATCAGGTGTAAGGAGAAAGATGATCTGGATTTTTTTTACAGATACTAGTAAAGTCCTATCAGGTGCTCACAAAAGGGATGGATCTTGATGCAACAATAACTGAGTTTATATCTTTTTTAATTTATTAAAAAAAAGAAAAGTTGTACTTGCAAGACCAGTTTTATGCAATTGGTAACTATGCAGTTTGTGATTATTATTTTTCTTTACCCCTGCTCCAAGGAACTTACCTCCCTTTTATTCTAGTGTAGTTGATTGGAGGGCATGAAGAGCACTAGCTGCTTCTACACTGACTGCTAAAATTTTATCAACAGATACTATAAATAGGAAAGTCTAGTTTAGAGGTTGTAAAAGCAATAATTGACTTACACAAACTCATTCATTCTTGCTCCTACCTTTCTTGATGTGCCAGAGGCACTTTGTGACCATTGATCATTAATTCCATCTTATGCCATCTCCTCTAGCAATGAACTAAAGACAAACTTTAGTGGCCTAATTATCTTTTCCTATGAACTTTTATCTCCTGTCAGCATCTGCAGCAGTGCCTGCCAGTTAGGACTGTTTGTTGCCTCTGTTTTCTATTGCCGAGTCAATGCAACTCCCAACTCCAACATGGTAGACTTGAAATCCTTGGTGATGGATAAAATGATAAATATCAAAATAAGTATATTTCAAAGGTATATTTAGTCCTCCAGTGTTGCATTTCAGAAAATAAAAGGATGTTACGTCCATTTTTTTTTCAAAATGGGTCTTGCAGGGCCCAGGGTGTAAGGGTGTAATTTGAAAGTGGAAGGTTGATAAACACCATCCATAAACACCCCCACTGAAGAGCAGTGCTTCTATAGGATTAGAATTGTATTTCTGATCTTCTTCCACCAGGATATTGTAGCTTCACTCTCTTCTTAGTAAAATGAGGTAGCACACCCTCAGCTTCCTGTGAAGGGTATGTGACAACAGGACCTTCCTCCCTTTCTTGTTTAAAGCCAGAGATTTGCATATAGGCATCATTTTATCTAGAAATAATGCCACTTCTTCATCATTTCAATATATGTGATAAATACATGTGGGAAGTGTTCTTCAAGGAGGAATAATAATGGATTCTGTGACAGTTGTAGCATATTTAATTACTCGTCTAATACTTTCTTCCTTTCTCAATATTTGGATTAGTATCTCCCTATGTGGCTGTACATATTCGCATCAATAAACAGTTAACTTCTACTTAAAAAAAATAATAAACTGTTTATAATAACGAAAAATTGTAGAAAGACAGAGTAAGAATTAGATAACATGAAAATATTATAGGATTTGAGGATTTGTCCCCATTTTTCTAGCAAAGTATAAATATAAAAATTTTAAATCTGAAATAGTGGAATGGAAAAGAAAGCTTTTCTTTCAATATTGCCATGGGATATCCTGCAGATCTATAGCTATATTGGCAAGATAGATCTTCCCGAGGATATAGTCATTCTCCTCTATTAGGAAAGAGACAGCAAAGAAGTTATACATAATATATTTGAACATGTTAAACTGGGAAAATGCTTAATGCAAAGAAGTCTTTAGAAAGCAAAAATGCTTCAGATAAAAATAAGTATTTTAAACTTTTTTCACATATGAAAATATGCAAGCATACACAAATTATTAGATTGGCCACAGAATTATATGAGCATAGTAGCTCACCTTGTTGGCTTGGACACAAATATTTTCATACTTCTGCAGTTTGAAGAATTCTGCAGCTGTGAATCTTCTCCCAGCATTTACTGGAACCCTTTGTGTAGCTGAATAAGAATTGCACTTGTAGTGGAGGGTGCCCTCTACATAAAAGAATTGAGGGCAACTCTTGGTAATAAGCAAAAACAAAAATCTGATATTAAAAGTTACACTGGAGAAGTGGAGTTCCATAAAAGCATTCGGTTTCTTTCTTTCATTACTGAGGCACAGTAATTGTGAATAATGATAGTGAGTCGATAGTAGAGTTGAAGGAATACCTGCAGACTAACCAATTGGTTTTGAAGATGTAATGTTTGTGGGCTTAAGGCTGTCTACAGAATTGTGAGGAAGAATGGATCAAATAGAACATCAGCTGGTTTGAGAAATAGTTAAAGTTGCTAGAGACCTACCTTATTATTTAGTTTATTTTTTTAACTCCTAAGAAACTCTATTTGTTTAATGGACAAACATAAATTCAAAGAATATCAATGTAGTTTGCCACAACACATATGGCTTAGAAATTTTTCAGTCCCAAAGATTCCCCTGGGAAAATTTTCTTCATCTAAGTTTTAGAAAATTCGTCGTCTTTATACACTTCTATATGAAGTCACTTGGAAAGCTGTGAGTCAATAGTATCAAAATTAAAGTCTCACACAAAATAAGCTTGGGAGGGACTTCAAGACATGATGTAATTTATTGCCCTTTGTGCCATTGAATACCAAAGTAAAAAACTCCCTAGTGTTACTAGGTGCCTAAGTCTCCATAGCAATACAAAATACTTTCAGCTGCAACCCAGCAAAAAGATTATCCTTTCATGATTTTAGACTGATTATTGCAACCCCTGAGTGGAATAAAAAAGCACCAAAAGAGCTTAAAAGAATTACATGACTTGTTGCAAATCATATTCTTGGCTACAAAGCTCACAGTAAGCACATTGACCTAGGCAGCTTCTCTCTCTTGACATCTACCACCACTTCAATACAAAGCCAAAAGGAAAGTATTTTCCCTGCCAGTCATTACATTGATTTCACTGCCTAAATCTCTCTGTCGTGATGTCCCACAGCACTTTTTCTTAAATTATCTTAGCAGAACATTAAAGATTTTAGGTGGATATGGGCAACAATATTTAGACGACCCAGATCTGAACTGTGGAGTTTGTTCACTGGGAATCTTAGAGGGGTTGAATCCTGGAATTTTCCTGGCAGCTTTCAGAATTAATCTCTGGACTTCTTACTTTTTTTTCTTTTTTTTTTTCACATATACAAATGAGAAATGAACTAATGAACTAATTCTTTTTTTTTTCCTTCTATAGAATTGCATGAAAGATATACTGGGAAACTTAAATTGTTAAATCTCTTGTTTGGAAGAAGAAAAGGATTACTGTAGTAACACAATGCTGGTGGTTATAAAAGGCATTGTCTGCCTTCATATGTTTTCCAAAGAATAATTGAATCTTTTATTCAAAGCCTAGAATGAGTCCTATTTTACTAAAAAAATCTGAAAATTGTTGTAATTATTGATATTTCCTTGTCATTAATTCCCACTGCAGTTTGGCTTTATTTGGTATCCCCTTACGTTAAAGCTGATGTGAAGTGCATCCACTGTAGAAAATGTGCTATTCATAATTGAGAATATAGTATCAAGTATGTTTTCTTCTTGTTGGCACCAGCTCAACTCAATTTAATTAAGAAATCATGTACTTGGTTATGCGATCTGGTTGTTTTCTTCTCAGCAACAGCACATGTTCTGATGTTTAGAAGTTGAATGTACCACTTGTTTTGTTGCTGTTGTCTACATTTTAGCAGGGTTTTCATAACTGTCGTACTAAACACATTTTCCCTAGGTAGGATCAGTCTTATCTTCTGCAAAATTCAGAAGACAAGTTCACCTTGTATCAGATGAGTTATTGCCGACTTTGAGAATTTGGCTTCATCCCTAAATATTTGAAAGTTACTTTACACATTCCTTCCTAGTAGATATTTATCTCTCAGCTGCCTGGCCTGCTATGTTTCTTTTTCCTCTGAAAACACAAAGCTCTTCTCCAAAAGCCTACAGTCTTCATAAGGCCTTTGGAAGTGTCCAGCAACTGTTACCTGTCTCCTGGCAGTAATTCCAGTTAAATGTTAGAAATGGTGATTTCTTTAAGGATACAGTATGCAGTTGTCATTTGCCAGTTAGTTGCAAGGAATGAGAGTAAAATCTTCATGTGAAGCTGTAAAGCATGCAGAAGAATGAATGTTTGAGGCAGCCACAGAGAAAGAGGAATGTCATGTTCTGCAATCTATGAGCAAAGAAAAAGCAATGTATTGAGATGAGTAGGCAGATCTGCAAGATATTAGAATCCTTCTTTTATATTAAAAACATCTCTCACAGAGAGTATTATTTTGAAAGTGCTAGGGTACAGGAAAAGTCTTCTTTATAATTGTAGATCCATCAATTGTAGAGAAGGAAATGAGGATGTTCATTTGTTTATATCTTTACCAAAAAGTTCTTTGTATTAATTTAGCCCATCTTTTGCTGCTGCTGCTGCATTCATCTCCTTGCTTTCTGTGTGTGACCTTGCATTGTCACCCTGAGCTCAGGCAGAGGTGTATTTTGCCAGCGCTTCTTCAAAGGAGACAGGCATCTTGATGTGGACATTTGGACATGGTGTCGTACTTGTACTTGCTAAGAGATGTCTCCATCGTCCCTTTATTATCCCAAAGAGTTAGCAGGGACTTACCATACTGCTCACAGATGTGTACCTAACTCCAAGGATGATTTAGGAAAGGCCCAGAAAGATGGGGACTCCAGGCCTCCCCCAAAAACCTGTTTCAGTGTTTCATTGTCTCTACTAATTTTTAACTCCAGCATCTGACCAGTTGCTCTTTCTATAGCCTAAGACATCCATTTTTCAGTCTTTCATCATGTAACAGGTTTTTTTTTCCTAATTCTCTACCAGGATTTTCTCAAGTTGGTGGCATCTGTGAAATTAATAACAATGTTCTTCATTCTATCTTCATTGTCATTAATAAAAAGTATTGACTAGTACTGAACACAATTGGTTCATCAAGAAATGATGCTAAACTTTCCTAAAATACAGATTTCAATTATATAGTAGATCAGAAAGTTTTGATCACAAGTCCAAAATCACTAAGCTATGGGTTTTAGAATTTAAGTAGCATATATATTAATAAAAAGTCATGGAATACAGAAATATTTGTTCACAATTTATGTTTAAATACTCCATACTTCACATGAGAATTTGTTTTTAGCACAATGCTCCCATTGTATAACAAAACAGTAGTGAAAAAATTTGCAAATAATCACATTTAAACGTATTTCTGTCTGTAAATACACAAATCTTCAAATCTTTTGCCTATGGAAAAGAAAAAGAAAAGGTTTTTGGTTTTCATATGTATCTTGTATAGTTGCTTCCTTAGAACATATATAAAATGCATCTCTAACCAAAGTTCATGCCTGAACTTTGCCTTTCAACCTTTGATTTTGAAAAACAAACTCTAGAGTTGAGAGAAATGTTTGTTTCATGAGCCAATGTGTTATTCCTTGTATTTACTCTTCCAGAAAGAGATGCTTGTATGGCATTGTTTTCTAAAGCTTAGAAAGCTTTCTTAAGCTTCTGGCAGAACAACCTAGGAAATTTATTTCTGTGTGGACATCTGAACTGCTTGATTTTTAGTCTTGATTTGCTGTTAATCTGTAGGAGAGTATAGTTGAAAAAAATAAAAATTTTTATTCATGATTAGTCCTTTAAGATATTAATCCTTCCACAGATTAGTCATCAAATTAATCTTTGAACTGTCCTTGCAAAAATGTGGTCCTCAATACTAAAAAATTACAATACAAGAGGAACTAATATCTTAATGTGTAGTGAATTTTTAATGGCTATTTCTTGTTATCCTGTCTGTTTATACAGTGGCTGCACTCCAATCACTGAAGGGCAATAAAGCAACCTGGACATCACCCTTAAAGGAATTGAATGCATTTGGGGAAAAATTCTGTACTTAGAACTTCTTAAGCATGGAAACAAAACATAGCAATGAATCATAGAATGATTTGGAATGGAAGGGACATTTAAAGATCGTGTACTCCACCCTCCCTGCCATGGACAGGGATATCATTCATTGAATTGATGAAAGCCCCATTCAGCCTGATTTTGAAAAATTTCAGGGATTGGCGTCCACACTTCTCTGGGCAATCTGTTTCAGTGTCTCACCATCCTCCTGTAAAATATTAGGTATAACAGTGCACAAAATGCAATTTCTTGGGAGCAACAAAGGAAAAATAATATTTTGATGGTAGTGTTACAGCATTTGGAGAAAATTATTGTGGCACTATAGCATGATTAAAAATCACTGAAGACTTGCATCAAAAACTTTGTCACTTACAGTTCTGAAGAAAATATCTGAAATTTGAAGCTTGATGGAGTTCAGTAGTTCTCTTCAACACTTACAAATGTTTGAGAAAAGATACTAAGTGAAAAACAAATCTCAGGAAAGGACCTTAAATCTCAAGGCACATAATTACTTGTATTGCCTTAAAAAGGGATGAATTGTTTTTCTCCCTCTTTCAGAAGACATTGTTCAAACGTTTTTCAGCAATAAAAGTAATTTCTAAATGACCTCACATTCCTCTGCAACACAGCTACCACACAAATAAGAACAAATATAGTTAAATTCAGATGGAGACTGAAGCACCTTGTTGCCTGTGGGTCCTAATCATTGCTTTCAAATTCAGCAAGTTCTGCACCACAGTAGATACTGCATGACCTCAGATCACCCTGTGGTGCTTTCAAACCTCAGGTGTCTGCTAGAAACACAGCAGAGAGACATAGGAGATTAGGTTCAATTTCTTTTTTAATCATTACAGCAGGGTTAACTTTGCAAGGAGAATCGGGCAGTATGTCTTGGGGTTTATTATTTTATCAATTACTGTGTAGTGGCACGTTGGATACAAACCCAGATAATAATCCAGTAGTCCTTGAATAGTACACTCTGTATAGTATACTAGCTGTAAGGAAGCCATGTGTGGGACCTGACTGCTAAATATTTGTTTAGTATATTCTGTGTACTCTATTCATGAAAAACAATCTAAATGTGCAGTGAGACTAGTCATGCTGTGCCGTATTTCATTTTGTAAATTAAGATCTTCATTTATTTCTTGCAA
>NW_026535782.1:17642500-17660000 GCF_028551555.1 Melozone crissalis | reverse complement strand
AGATGCTGCCAAAAGCCGTTGTAGTATTTCTTCTAACCAGAGTAAAGACTGGCCCAGGAAACAACAAGCCAGACAATCCTAATAATTCCTAATAGTAATGTAAATTAAATTATTATATTGCAAGTGTTGCCATTTCTATTTGAAGCTATTGAAGTCTGAATGAATCAGAAGTAAAAAATCAGATTAAGAAATTCATATTGAGTGGGAAAGTTGAGGAGAAAAGAAGCTGCTGCTCTGAAAAAATGTTTAAACTTTTAAGAATTATAATAAGATTTTTTTGTCCATTGTGTAGTCAGGCAGTAATGAATGGGGATGCTTTTATTGTTACAGTCCAATTTAATGCACTATGCCTGAAACATCAGTAAAATCTGTGGAAAGTATTCATACAGATCAAAAGCACACAGTGGCTATAAATTATTTCAGTGAATAATCTTTATTTGGGTAAAATTTTTGAAGATGCCTGAAGGAAAAAACCTTGAGTATGTAGGCAAATAAACTAATATGTCAACTAATAACATCAAAGGGAAGTTTTACTTTCATGGCATAGACATAGTCTGGGGCTAAATGATAGAAAGTGCCTTAGATCAGAATGAGGAAATCAAATGGTAATAATATTTCTGTGAGAAAATAGGGACAAAATACTACTAAAGGTTAAGAACAGTTTTAAGTTACTGTATCAAAGTCTAATGTTCTCATTAGATTCTCTCCACCTGTGTCATATCAAAGCTTAAGCACAATAAAAGCTAAAGGTAAGTTTTTATTTTATTTTTTGTATTAGGAGTTGTGTCATGACCAGTTTTTCAGCAGGTTCTTATGGCTTCCAAACTGTCTGAGGTCTAGAACACCAACTACAGGCAACTGAGGATGGGCACTACTGACCAAAGTCTGTAACATCAATGTGTTTTTCACAATCCTACAGCAAATGTCTGACAAAAAACCAAAGCTGTGCTGTAATGTTTTATATGTCTTTTATTTTTAACAGAAATCAACTCATATTTTCCACATAAACATTGTCATGTTATCTCATTTTCCCTAGTCCCTATCAAACTGAGATTATATCTTTTTTTAATGCAGTGAGCATTAATAGCTGTATCTATCTATATATATGTGTGTGTGTATAAATATATAAGTAGCTTCACAGCAACTTTTTTTGTCTGAGTCAACATAAGATCAAGCAACATTGCCTACCTTTACAGTTCATTTTGAATTTCAGTAGCATCTTTCCTGTCTTTAACAAAATCTCTTTCTCTGAAAGGAAAAATAGATTAAGATTTTCAAGGTCTTTCTGTTGCTTCCTTTTTCATATTTCTTTTTTCATTGTTGCTTCCTTTTTCATATTTCTGTACAATGAATAGTTAGATCCAGTACAGTGTAGTGGGGAAACCTGTACTTCATGAAACAGCCAGGTCAGTGGACTTTGTTTCAGGATTGTTATTTTTTTATTATATAAGGTTATAGACCAGGCACTGAAATTAAATATTTGTGTCATAAATACTTTTTTGTCCCACTTTTATTTTCTGATGTCAGGAATAACTCAAGTATTTTATTGCCATGTCACCATTATAGCTGAGTCCACAATTCATAACCTCTGGGTAAACTTCATATCCAGTAGAACAACATGGTAATTAATAAAATTCAGTAGATGCTGGAGTCCATCTGTGGATATTAATTTATGGCCTCTAATTGCAGGACTTCCCTCTGGACAAGCTGGAGTGAGTACTGGAGCCATGGCAGAGGTTCTCCAGCTACCTGTTACACTTTCCATTTAGCTTGAGCATCATTCCTCTACAGGTTTACTTCTTGTGGAAAATTCCTTTCACTTTATTTCTGCCATCTTGTTTGTTTAAATAATTTCTTAGATGGGAAAAAGGCCAGTGTATTTTATACATGAAGTAAAAAGCAACTCCTGAAGAGGAGAGGAGACTTATTCTTAAAGACTTATTCTTCAAGACTTATTCTGGCAACTTGTTCTGGTTTTCTGACTTTATGTAGCTTAAGAAGCCACTCCAAATTCCACTTTTAGATAATTCTTATGTTTTACAGCCAGGTAATGCAATTTTATTTGTCGATAAGTGGATACCTCTTAGTTAAAATCTAGAGTAATCCTTTCAGAATTTACTTCAACTTTCATGTGCTGTAAGGAAATAAATATTTTAATAGCACCTGACTGATTACTGGAATGTATAACAAACACATCCCAACATGTGTTGGTTTCTTGTAATTATTGTAAAATTGCATGCCTAGTTGCAGCATTGATCCCAAATGGATGTGAACCAGCATCTCTCTCCTCCCCCTTTCAGGAGGTGGGATACTTGCCAAATTAATCAGATCGGAAGAGACAGCAGATTGAATAATTTCAAATAGTAGAATAAAGCCATAAAGTCCAGTTTCTCACACTGCTGAGAGCAAGCAGTGACCATGGGATGGAAAAATCAGAAGTGACATTTGAAGATTAGTAAAGTCAGTAGGACCAATTAATTAGTACAATGAACCAGAAGAAATTTCATTTACCTGAGAATCTAAAGAGAAAAGAGAGAAAAAATTCTAATCACATTGTGGGATTTTGCTCTGCTCCTTCTTCAGATGATATTATCATATTATTGAAAATGTTTCAGGAAAGAAATACTGGAATCTGAAAAAAAAACTTTTTATGTTTTCATTATGCCTTTTTTCTTCAGGTGTCTGGTAAGTGTAAGTTGCATTCCTAAAGCTAGACAGAGCATAAAGCAGCTTATTAAAACAAACTAACCAATATATCTTAAAACTTGTTGGGTGCTACTAAGGCTTTGGGAGGTGGCAGCATTTCACCCTGGCCCATCACCTGTCGTACAAACACTAATGTAGCCCAGAAATATGTGGGTACCACAGCCAGACTTTCATTTACCCCCTGACCTTACAGCAGAATTTAGAAGAAAATGCAGATATTGATAATACATTACACATTTATAGGAATTCTGGTTAAATGTGGGCAATATATTCTGCTTTCACATGCAACCAAGTTTTTGAAACTACATTTATTCGTTGAGTTTGATTTCCTCATGTTCATCATCATTAACAAAAGCTAAAGCTTTACAAATACAGAGGTGCTATGAAAGATTAAAGTTGTCTATCCTGGCATTTTTGAACTACTGAATGTTCTAATTTGTGTGCTGTGACTCTGCATGAGCAGTTCTGTATTATTTTTTTATGCTTCTCACTCTGTACTTGTAAATTCATACATAAAGATGAATCTGCAGCACATTGTCAAATTAAATTATCCACCAACAACAGCAATAACAGGATCTTCAACACAGCATAAACAAGCATGCAGAACCACACATTTCATATGAAATACCCATTACCAGCACAGTTGCCCACTTAAGCTTAAGGAGAGGAATTCCTTTCCTCAGCTTCTCCAGCTGACTCTCAGATTTGCCTCTGAAAAGCCTTTCCCTGCAATTACAGAAACAAACTCGGCTTGGGCAGGCACAAAGTGAGGATGAAGTAGAGCTGAGATGGCAATTTTACTTTTATGCAAAACAAAGAGAGCTGTTTGAAAAGTCCACCTTTATCAAATACTTTCTGAATGTGAGTGGCATTCCTTTTTGCTCAGCAACCCATTTATTTATTTCCTTGCATTATTTTGATGCGTCTCCTCCCTGGCTGCTCCAGAGCAATTCATCGGCTCAGGCTTTTCCTGGCTGCTGAGAACCAGCACTGTTTGCCAAGCTGTACCCCAGTGGAGACCTGAGCAATCTGCTTATTCCAAAGGCGCTTATTTTAACAGGTAGCAAAATATGTGCAGTACTGATCAGCAGGCAGGCTGGAGGCAGGGCTGGGTGAGGGGAGGAGGAGAGGGCTGTGATCCCAAACTCATCTGCCCTGTCCAGCAGGGCTATGAGAGGTTCTGTTGGTTTGTCTTTAAGGAAACTGCTGACTGTTTCACTTTTATAAAAATTGCATAAATGAGGCAAGTTCTGCTTTCTTACAAGTTTTGTTATGAAAGGTTCACACATCTTTGTGTGAAATAAAAGTATGATGCTAATCAACACCTTCTAGTCATTAAGATGCACATTCTATATATAACTTCTTTTCTTTTGTGCAGTAAGAGTGTAATCCCTTTTCCATTTCATTAAAACTGAAATTCTATCACTAAAATATTTACTGCTTAAATAATACAATTTTAAAAATATTTATTTTTTGATTGTTTTAATCCACTGCTTTGTGGTAGAGAATAGCAGGAAAAACAAAATTAAGCCCAATGGAGTGAGTGGGCAAGGGCTGCCATTTTTCACCTCCAAGTGCTATTTTCTACAGGCCCTACATCCAATGTAATTGGGACAGTATTTCTCTACACAGGAAATACCTAGTGATTAGAGAATTAATCTAAATCCACCAGTTGGAATAAATCAGTGTCATGCAATTGCAGATGTTTAAAACAAATCCACATACCTGGGAGAAGTCTATACCAGGAGATAAAATTATGAAGTGGGGATAAGGTAGCAGTTTGTTTGGTTTTTTTTTTTTTTAGTTTTAGTTTATTTTCTTGGGGTTATACAGCTTTTTCTTTTATTTATTTTATGATTATTTTATTGGGGTTTTACTTTTTCACTGCATTTTCAATAGCTATGTTATGATGGTTGCATTTTCAACTTGTCAGTGGCTTAACATTAGTATTTTCCATTATCTTTGCTTAGGAGCATTATTTGTAAAGTAAGTTGTGTTTCTTCATTAAATGTGCAGGAAGTGGAAAATTACACCCTACAGACAGATATTTTGGAGGGACCAACCTGCTGTACAATGAGGCTTAAAACACACGCTGTGCCAACACAGGTGTTCTCAGCCTGAGTCTGGACACCTGTTCTCACAGTCATGCTGTTGTTTGCTTTAGAAGTGCAAGACAGAGCCTTGTTTGTGAGATTAGAGCTGCACATCTGAAAGCACTGTGGTGCATCTCTTTGGGGTTTAGGACTACAGGATTATGTGTTTTGGTTTTTTATTGCTCAGCTGACTTACCTGAGAAACAAGGGTCACATATTGGAAGTGTAAAGGGGCTCTCACATGTATATAATAAGTTTAATGAGTTAGCAAAATCCTAAAGTCTAAGCACCAAAGAATGTAGCTATGAAATGAGCATGAAAAACAAAAAACTTCATGCTGATGGCAGAACCCAGAATATACCCCTGCCCATTAGTGAGATATAAAATGGTGAACCACTGCAGCCACATTTTGGTTTTCATTCTTCCTAATCTTGTTTCACTTCCACTGGAAGAAACTGTTTAGAATCAACAAACTTGCCTAGAAACCTGGGAAGAAGGAGGAAGAATTAATGTTACATGTTTTTGAGGGCATTTTAAAGGCTACCATGTAGAATTTATGCACTGAAAATAGGATGCTAACTAGCCCAGCCGAAAGAGTATGATGATGTCTGATCATATAGCTGTGAGATTCATTTTTCTTTACAAAGTGCTTATAGACTATCTGTCTGATCATCACCTGAGACCTACTAATGCAAAAATTATTCTTTCACATATCCTAACTGCTTCTAGGCTCTTCTAGGCTACTTCTAGTGTTGAATAACAGAGATAAATTCTGCCGACTGAAATGTTTCTCAGCAGAGGATTTAAAAGTTGCTACTGGCTGATAAATACTAGAATATTTTTTAACCAGATAGCATATAAATCCCTTTTTCTTCTCTATTAGTAAGTCAGGATCAAAATGGTCTTTTGTAGTATTGTAGTGACGAGTCAACAGAAGAAGGTATAAATATGGGGGAAAGCCTTTTGGGAAAACAGTGCTTGCTGTCTGGTTGTCATTCCTTTGGCTTGCTGTCCCTGAACACTTATCATAGTGCATAGGAAAACACTTTATGCGCTGATAAATGAAAGTCTGGATGCAATTCTCCTCCTCATCCATTAACCCTCCAAAAGAGAAGAGAAAAGAAAGAAATGGGGTATGTTGCCCTAGCAAAAGGCTCCTTATCTGTAACTAAAATTACCCTTTGAAAGTGGTGTGGTTCTGCCAGGCTGAGGTGCCACCGCATGGGAATTTTGCATGGCAGTGGCCACGCAGGATTGAGAGTGCTGTGCTGGGAATCAGGAGGCCTGCCCAAGAGGGACAGCCCTTTAGCTGGAATGGCACACATCTCAGTGGGATCGGGGCCTGGGAGAACTTGTGCACTGGAAATCAGTGAAGAACATTTAAATATACCAACCATTGGTCTGGCCTGGGTGCCTTACTGTGAAAACAAGATTGCTACCTTGTTGAGGTTTCCCACCTCTTCAATATAATAACAGAAGGGACTGCACAATGGACTTACTGTACATGTGGAGACAGTGCCTGTGGCTCCATAATCTTTGGCTGAGTAGCCCCTTAAGACTTGCAGAGTGGCAATTTCAACACTGATCAAATGTTTGGCCACACTGGATAATAAAAAATGATGAAGGGAACAAAGGATGTGAAGAAGGGTCCAGAGAGCCTGCAAGAGGACGAACACATGATTTCATTTTGCTGATGCTTAAGGGTAGAGTCCTCTGAACCATGTTTTTGGCAGAAGAATCCACAGCTCTGAAAATGATACTGTTTCTGTTTAGGTAGAATACTAATTATTCCTCATCTAAGAAACAAGAATATCAGGGTTTTTAGTAGCACTAGAGACCTACCATTCAGTGTTTGAGAAAATTCAATGAAAATGTGTAACTGTCATAAATGAATTGTTTCAAGGACATGGAAACATGCTGAGCAAATAAATCAAATTTTGAATCAGATTAGGAGCTATTTCAGTGTGAGGAAACTATATATTTGAAAGTCCTTTAGTTTAAAATTCCCTGATCCCCAAATCCCATTGATTTTCTCCCTTTCTGTGTCATGGTCCTTCTACTGCTTGCATGATTTTATGGTATTTAAATTCTCCCCAGAGGAGATCACAGGCTCATTCTGCTGCAGACTGTACAAACACAGTCAGTAAGCCATTCTTCAGAAGACTCTAAAGGCTTACAATCAACATATATAGGCATGTTAATAGAACAAGGTATAACAGTACTCAGTGCATGAAACATTTACAAGGAACAGTGATCTGGTCAAGGTCACCACAAAGATCAGTTGCAGAACCAGCAATATCATCCCAGCTCTGGACTGGGAGTCCTGGGCTATAGCCACCTCTCAGTGGTTGCTAGATCTCTTTATGTAGAATTTGACTTACAGCCACACATGCAAATGCATCAAAATCATTTCCACTCAACTGTATTCTCCTCTGTAAATCAGAAACTAGGAGCTATTGCCATGCACTCAACAGCATCGTATTAATTGGCCCCATTTCATATTCTTTTTGTCTGACCAATGCAGCTTGACAGTCTCTAATGGGATTTTCAGATGCACACCATGGATTCTTAAGTGATCACTTTTTTCTCCCCAAATACATGGGTTTGCTCTTTTTCAAATCTACTTCTACACCCTTCTGGTACCTAATTCCCAAACACACAATAAAATTCTAATTCTTCTTAGTCTGCTTTTCTTTCAATGAGAGTAATTGCAGAAACATCTAAATAGATGAGTTAATATTTTTTCTCTAAATATGATGAAATTCACTCTTTAAAAAATTATTTTTAAGATAAAAATTTTCTGTGTAATGATATTAGTAAAATTTTACAAATTTAATACCAAATTAAAGATATTCTCTCCACACCAGAGGTCCTACTCAGGCCCTGTAGCTTAATCATATTACAGATAGATGAGACTAATTATCAGGGATCTAGCATGTACAGAGAATGTAACTTGCTTGCTGAAAAGGCAATGTTGAAACTACTTATTGAATGCTCCTTATCCTTTGGACTGACACTGTATTTCCAGGATTACATATCTATGTCCTTCATGCATATTCTCCAGAGTGAAGACTACCATTGCTCCAAATTATGAACATGTTCAAAAAGTATGGATTAAAAGCCTGCCACATGTAAAAATTGCTGTTCTAAATGGTATAGACAATAATCTGGACTAATCAATATTAAAGTTTTTATATTCATAAAAGTCTCAATTGTTTTTGTGCATGAAGCCAGGAGTACCTTTAGTGAATAAAATTACCTTTCATGCCTTGTAAAGGAGGAATGTGGTAGGATGTATTTTTACAATTGACTTAATGATAAAAATGGGATATTTTCCACTAAATCTATATTCATAGGTAATGTTTTTGCAGTAATCCATTTTCTGCTTATTATTTCTAAAAAAAGCATCAGCTTATTATTTTATGGAGACCTGAATTACACTAATATCATCATAAAGCCTGTCTGCTTAACTCCTCTCTGTATTTATGCAACATTTTCTGTATTACTGTTTGGCCTATCCCAAACCCAAATTTGACTGCGAGTTTAGCTGGATATATCAGGTCACTTATGTTTTAAAAAGACTTTCAAGGGGTTTTATAAAAATATTCAGGTATTCCTCAAGAAGTATCTATATAATTTAGTCTATATTTTAAGTCACTTAAATCAGTTTTATCATTACTCTTACTCAATGTAGTATACTATACACTGACCAAAACAACAAATCTGAATTACAATGCCCTTACTTTGTAGTGATAGGAGTTCAAATATCCTCTTGTAGGTATTGTCTTCAAAGCTGTTATACCTATTGCATAAAATACTCTGGCGGACTTTGCTGAGGGTCTATCTTAATTTTAATTCTTTTTCCTAGCTTATGGATCTTGTTTCTCTAACCTTTCTGAATAACTAAGATCATTGTATTGCTGTGGCACTCTGCTTGCCCTTAGCTGCACCTTCTCCATTTCTGTAATATCCTGTTTTATAATAGGGTGACCTGCACCGTGCCATTTTCTTAATATGGACTCATTAGTGTCTTGGACTGTGCTAGGATAATTTCCTCAAATTTCTATTGAATAATCGTATCTATACTTTTCCAGCATATCGTTGGCTTTTACCTCCTTTTTTGACTAATAAACATTACTCAAATTAATTCACAGTTTTCCCCAGCATTGTGAAAACCTTTCTTTTCTCTAGTATTTTGGTTTAAGTCAGCAGCAGTAAAGGCCTTCAGACTGATGTCAGTGGTCTCCTTCTTTCTCCCACTAAGAGCTAAGCATCCCTCCCTCTGTCTCCTTTCTTTTCCCAAACTGCCTCTTCATGCCTTCTCCCCACTCCCTGGAAGTTGCTCTTGTGCTGAAACTAGGGACTGCACAATGAGTATTGAAAGCCAAGGATTTCCTTTCTTGGGAGGTACATGAATATGAGCACAGTGATCAGTACAAAAGGTGCAGAAGGGTGTGAGGTCCATGGTGGGAGGAGAGGAGCTCTTCATAAGGAAGCAGAGAGGCAGCTGATGAAGGTACTGAGAGAGACGTAGTTTGTTTGAGGATGGGTTTTACAGCATTTAAATTCTCCCTAAAGAAGATAGCAGGCAAGGACAGAAGAGAGCGGAAAATGAGGTCACTTCATCAATGCTTACATACAGCTGGGCAAAAAAAAGCCTCACAAATCTAAATTAGTTTCCTTTAGGTGTGACCAACAAAATACATGCTTATCTTTACATTGCCTGCATTTTGAGCTGTACACCTGCTCATTCAGAGTTACTGAGTCACCAAACCATCATTCAAACCATGCTTATACATATGACTTCTTGAAATGAGCTAAAAGGGAGGAAAAAAACCCCAATATCTTTCCACATGACATTATTTTTTAATTGTAATTGAGTCCTACAAGATGACACATTCTAAATATATCACCATCTGTTTTACCAGATCAGGTTCTCCACAGGTAATTATGACGCTGAGATCAAAACAAGCCTGATAAACTGCTAGCTGCAAGAAAGTTTGACATATAAGCTCCAAAAATGAGATCTGAGCACCCATATGAACATGAGTAAAAGGTCTGATAAAAAAAGCAGTCCTTTTGACATCAGAAGTTCTGTATGCATTTTTGTCTCATATTTAAGACTTCAAATTAAAAGGAAAAAATGAATCCATCCATTATAGTTCCACTGTCCTAAAAGTGTTACTTCTACTACAAAGACCATTTTTACCCTTTGCCCCTCTTCTGTGAGAGGATTCCAAATTTCTAAGGTAGAAATTGATTAGGATTTCTCTAGGAAAAGCCAAAAAAAATAAAGTGCCACAGAGATTTTAATCTCACACACAGTCCTTTAATTTATGAAAATTAGAACAAGAGAACTTTAAAAACCTCAGATCTGTAACATAAGGAGGAGGAAAATAATTAATTTGAAATAATTCTACTTCTTGCCCACAGTACTCTCTTTCAGGGTGAAATGGGAAAACGCAGGCTTTTCCCTGTGTCTACAGGAAGAGGGAAGGCAACAGAGATCTGCTGCACCAAAACCCTGGGTGTTAATGTTGGATGTCCAAGAAAAGTCACACTCCTTGTATTTCTGTACCTGCTAACAGCAAAGTTCTGTTCCAGCCATTCCAGTCTGGGAAAGCAGAGAGCTGGACAGCACGAGTGCCACAAACATTAAATCTTCAGTAGGCCTGAGAGCTCGACTGTATTTCTGCTTCAGAAACTCTTGTTGTGCTCTGACAGGGACATTTGGAGTTAGATTTGAATCCTTGCTTAAACATTATGAATTCAAATTTTTAAAGGAAAAAAGGCTGCATTTTTAGGGTTGATCTTTTAGATGTGTATGACACAAAACAGGTGGCATATTTTTAACTTGCTGTTCTCAGCTGCTAATCTTTCATGCTTTAAACTCACATTTTATTACATGTTCCTCAAGATGTATATTACTCAGCATCAAAACATTCTTATGTAACTCAGAGCAGATAAGAATATTGGTAGTGCCAAGAAGATTATTCCTTATAGCATTTTGGTATCAAGCACAAGGGAATATCATAATGAGAGAGATTGGATTGGGAATCTCAATTTGTAATTACAAATTATATTTAATTTTAAAAAATTATAACATATTAGCTACACCATTACTTTACCATTACTTTCTGTAATGTTCAGAGTCACAACAAAAATATATTAGTGCATTATGCTATCTTGTCTTCATATGTAGCAATTTGTTTAACAGCACTTTGCATAAATTAAGGAAAGCAGGAAAATCTCTACACCCATATGGGAATTCACAAGGAAGAATGATAGGGATTCCCTTCATTTCCAACCCCAGAATGCTAAATCCATAAAGAAAATTATGTCCACGCTTTTTATTCTTGACTGACATGGGAATACTATCACAAAGAATTTGCAGTATATGTGTTCAAGCAAGTGAATTTGTGGCTTAAAACCCCAAAATTATATTACTGTTCATTAATAACAATAGGTGTTGGATTTTTTTTCCAAAAAGCCTATGTTTGACCTTTTTTTAAACCTTTTTTCGTATTTAGAATTCTTAGGTTTATCATTAAAAAAAATGAGAGTTTTTAATAGGAAATTAGATGCACTTCTGCTTTCTCACATCAAAGTAATTTTATTGTGAGAAATTACACCTGATATAGACTGAGGCTTTGCAGCAGAGAAATATCATGAAACAAGGATAGAGCAAACTAAGAGGTTTGGATGATGCACATCCCATGCTTTTTGTACTTGCAAAATTGGAGCTGTTAGCATCCAAACAAATTTCTGGACTAAGGGATCTTCTTGAGGTTCTCATTTTCTTCTTATTTTTACTGCTTTTTCCCAATGCCTTGTAGTTTTCTGCATGGAGCATTTTTAGTCCTTGTACAGCTTGATCACATCTTCAGTGATTCATCCCATCTGAATTTGCCCAAATCTGCTCTGCAGGAGGCCTCCAGTAAATCCATGTGCTTTCACTCCCTCAGTTTGTGTCACACCCAGATGGAGGGTGGTCTGGATGCAGAGCTGTACACAAAGCTGTTTACAGGTCTGCTATTTCTGCTGTGTGATATTCAATGAGCCACTAAGAAGTTTTGTGATAATAAAGGCTAATTAAACATATGTAGAGAAAAAATGCTGTACTAAGTCACTAGCTTAATACCTGAGGTGTTTTCTGCATCTCGCTGTTCTGGGAGAGCAAAAACTGCTTATTTTTAAGAGTCTTTGGACTTGCTCATGAATAACTACAACCTCCATTTTTAAGAAATTAACCTCAATGCGACTTTTTTTTCCTAGTGGTCTTCTTGGAAAGATGACCACCTCATCATTCTATTCACTTCATCTTATTGTTGAACTGGCTTCATTTCTCACCACTATTTATAAAAATTACTTAACCTTAAAAAACAGAAAAGGAAAGAAAAACTCTTTGACAGAGTTCATTTATGTCTAAGTCTTTTATAGCTACAATCTAGCTTTTACAGAACAAGCCCCTTGAAGGCCTTCAGAGGTTAAATATCTGTATTTAGATCCTTATCTTCTTATTACACAATATCCCCAATCCATTGCACTTGGAGCACTGGTTATGATTTGTCCTCGTGTAAGATCCTTGGCACCTTATTCATTTTTGCCTAATGTAGTTTTCTTCATTGTTCTGACTACACATTTTCCAGTTCTTAATATAACTCAGACATCCATCCATGCAGAGTGAATTTGACAGTTCTCATCTAAGATTTTATCTTTTTTTTTTCCTTCTGGAGAAATATCAGGTTGAGCTGGACTTTCTTACATGATAATGATGTGCAATGAATCAGCCAAGTGAAAAGCGCCTTTCCTCATCTCTTCTGACTGTCCTGGCTGGCCTCAAGGCTGAGAGGGAACACTGTGAAACAACATGAATCCAGAAAGAAGCTCCTGCATGAGACCAAGGCACCATTAGAGGTGTATGTAAAGCTGAGTGTGGGAATCAGATGTGTGATGTGCAGACAACAAATAACAGGCTGGGACCAACAGAAGCTACAGACTGATTTATTCATAGTAATGGTGGGGAAGAGACTACAAATTATCTCTTGGGGACAGACATCCAATGGATAGCCTACATTATCTGGCAGCAGATATACCAACATACTCTACACAGGCAAATTCATTGGGTTTATTGAGTTGGCTAACTGTGTACTAAAAGGTACACAGGGTATGGATGTGACTGGGAAATGTGCAAGAAGTTTCATTTTAATAAGTGAATGGACTGGCCAGAAAACTATAGGCATTTGAGGTGCATAAACTCTTCACTGAACTCATTAGAGAAGCCATGGCCACGATGAAAGGAGGCCAGTGCCTCTAAGGGATTTCTGTACAGTACATAAGAGACAATGGACATTTGTTGTTCCCTTGCAAATCCCATCCCAGCCTCTGCTTACTCTCACAGTTCTCAGCCAGTCATGTTGCCTTTGCTCAGGGCTTTGTCTGGATGCATGTATCTGAGCCCCTTCAAGGGTGGTTTTGCATACGTCTCTTTGCAAGGACTTTGATAAATATAATCTCCTTTTACCCCACTTCCCACTCCTCACATACCTCTTCTTGGAGCCAGTTTCAGTACTAGTCTGACACCAGTTCAAAATGCCACTGGTAGAATCTATTTTCCAGTACGTATGTTAAATATTCCTAGTGCAAAAAGAGGCTACTCTTGACTTGGATCTTCTAAGCTATACAACAAACAACATAAAAAAACCCCAAAGCTTTTAAAAGAAACAAAGCATTGATCCAAAAAACCAATGACTATTTGTGGTACAGAAATACAGACATTTCTGTAACACAGGAAAAAATAGCTAATTTCTCTCATCTATTTCTTTCAGAAGATTTTACAGTAAATGTAAAAGGATTGTAAATCAAAATTTTAATCAATGCTATTGGTTCAGTGTAAAATATTAACTACTTACTTACACAATGATTATTGCAGAAATTGCAATTTTTTTAATTTCACACTCGCATGAAGTGGCATTTCTCTGTGAATAAGAGAGTTACGCATCTTGGAAATGCTATGTTATTTTTATAAAATCTTTTAATAACAAGCAAAAATATTTTCTCCTTGAAAACTCCACAGCTGAGTCTAAAACACTGTTGGATCTCTAAAACTCCTGTTGAAAAGAGGAGGAAGTGGAAACAGTAAGTGTATTGTTTAAAGATAGCCCTGCAAAACCCTTTTCTCAACATATATTTCCCTGAAAATAATCACCATTCATTAAGATTGTTGTTTAAGTATGTTTAAGTATGTTCATGAATACATTATAGATTCACACATAAGAATATTATGAATCCATAAGCTGTTCATATTCATCAACCTGCGTGAAATCCATGAAGCAATCTTAGGCCAGATATTGACAGGTAAAAATTCCCTGTGTTCATGACACTCATTTTAGGCACACGCTATTAGCATGCAGGCAGATAGATATAGTCAACAGTTTCTTTTAGCTAAAAAACTACACTATGGAGGATTCAAGCTGTCAAGCTGCCAGACTACACATTAATGTCGTCAAGAAGCAATGTGTTAGAGGAAGGGGAATGCTGGTTTCAACCATACCTGATTTTTAGAGAAGTAGCCTTGAACCTGCTGAGCAGGTTCACCAAGCATAACGGGTTTCACCAAGACTTGTATACTCTTACACCAACATGTATTTAATGGTCTGAGGGGTGAAATTCAGAGCTCGTGTAAATTAATGGCTGAACTGCATTTGAAACCAAGAGAGCAAGAATTTTGCTTGATCTCTTGTTCTCCATTCTGCAAAAGTCTACATGAACAGCTCCTCTGCTGCAGTCACACTGGATTCACTGAAGAATCTTATTTTCCAGCACCATTTTATAAAACAAGAAGTAAATTGGCAGTTTTCAGTTACAAGGAAATGTGTTGAGGAGGGAATGTCTGAGAAATGAAGGACCCCATGCACATATGCATAGAGGTTTGAGCATGATTTTTGAATTAGAGATGATGCTCTCATGATGAACTCCTGCTGGAGTTGAAAGACATAAGAGTGGCACATGTCACAGCCCTCCCACTTCCTGCCTATCTGGCTGATTTGCAGCCATCCTGACAATTGCCACTTTCTTGGGTAATGATACACCAAGTTTGCCCCAGGAAAGGAAAATCCCATTTCAGAGCTCCTCCCTCTGCCACACCAACAGCTGTACTGGTCTAAGCAACGGCTGTAGAGCAGTTTGGCTACCAAAGCAGTATCATAGGTCTTGAAACATCTGATCTTACTTCATCTAGTGAATATCAGAAGTTAACCCACTATGTTCAAATATTTTTACTTTTTTAAATATAACTTTAAAGTAATCACACCGATGGAACTCCTAGAAACTAATTAATTTGTGCTATTTTAAATATTTGTCATTACTAACAAAAACTTAAAAATAATCCTTAGTGGTTTCCTGATTAAAATACTGCAGCTGAATATTAAAATTGAAAACAGATAAACAGAATGGTGGTCACACTTTGAAGTTTTAAAAGATCATAAGTAAAATAAAACCTAATTCTCCTCCAAGCACATTAGTGAAAAATGCAGACAACAATTAAAAATATCTCATGTGTTTTTTGATAGAAGGAAAATGCTGAGTGTTCAGCTAACAGAAAGAACTGAGGTCGCCAATGTAACAGAGGCATTTTGGGATCCTGGGGAATGTCCCCCAGACAGAGGCCTATTCTGTTAAGCAGAAGAAAAGTCTTGTTGTGAAGATGGCCCTCTGAGAAGACTCTGCTATGGCAGAGTCTGCAAAGACATGTTTTGGTTGTGGAAGGGTTAGAAAGACCCATTGTATGCATCATAATGGATGAAAGTATACAAATGTAGCCTGGAGGAGGAAATTAGTTGTTTCCATGGGAGATTTTGGAGGAAAAGCTGTTGTTTTTGTAATTGAACTTTTAAAGTGGTGTCCAGGTTCCAGTTTACATTTTTATATTAATACTTTGTATGTTTTCTTTCTTAACAGTATTAGTTATGGACTGGTTTTTTAATCAGAGAAACTCACTAGTTTTATCATGTTTCATTTGATACTTTCTTTTTCCTTAAGAGACTTCGTTGTTATTGGAGTTCCACAACAAAACTACCATTTATCCATTTTTGGCATTACAATTCCTTCTTGATTAAAACACAAAATGTCAGAGGAAAGGAAGGGAAAATGTGTTTTATCTCAGTCACAGCTGACCAATGACAGTATTTTCAGATATTTGAGGCCATTTGGAAAAAAAGAGTAGAATTTTTAAGAGAAGACTCTTACTCCTGACTTGGCTAGTAAATGATGATTTAGGAAGATATCTGTACAGATGGGTGCACACAAACTTAACTTCCCCTGTTATGCTCCAAGCTGTCTGAGCGGAGGCTATCTCCAGGCTGGCAGCATGTGGCTTTGCCCTGCCCTGTATTTGACATAACTTGCCCTGTCTTCCAGCATATGGGGGTGGCCCTAATCAGCCCCCAGCAGGGCATGTAACCTTGTGCACAGCGCCTTGCTGACTCAGACACAGATTCTAGACTAGAGTAGTTTTGCCTCTGAGGCTTCTCTCTATCAACAAACTGGAAACTAAGTGTGAAATATTTGGAGACGCTGGCTTTGTGTATAAGTCTGCTCATCCTTATCTTAGAAAATCTGTCACGATGCTGTGACTCAGTAACTCGTGAACAGTAACTCATGTTCTGTATCACGATTTGCTATGAATACAGCTTTGCACCATGTTTGCTCGTCCAGACTATTTACATATCTTCAGAGCCTGAAGTCTGAAGTGACACAGGAGTGAAAGGAAGTCTTGTGGAGGCCCCAGTGTCCTTCAGCTAAAACAAGACACCGAAATGCTTGGGCTGGCACTGCACACAGAGTGATCAGGGCACATCTAAGTGGTTTGTGCCTTCTCCACCTCTGTGGCACAGCCAAGCATGTTTGCACATTGCACAGGACACCAGAGAACTGCTATGGGATGAGCAGTTACTGGTTCTGCTGGAGCACCTTCTGTTAACAGCTCCTTGTTTCAAGACATGGGGAATAGGAAGCAATGTGTTCTCAATGGTTGTTTATCAGACCCTTAGTTCACTTCCCTGCTGATCTCACCTCCTCAAAGTTGCTTACCTTCAGCTCACATTATGAGGCTCACCAACTTGGTTTACTAGGAATTTTGCCAAGGGTAAAAGGTTGGCTGCAATACCTGGGTACTTGTTCAAGTTCTTTAGGGTAAGATATTGCCCACATAAAGATCAGCCTTAATACTGGACATTACTGACATAAACCACAGCAATACCACCTTACTTTCTAGGCTGGTTGACAGGTGACACATTTCCCTCTTTTCTACCATTACCTGCTGTGGACAAAGGTAAGCTTCTTCCCTCATCTTTGGAAAAAAGATATTAAACCAAAGCAGTTCAGAAATGTCTCTGGTAAATGAAGTAGTGGTGTGTGACAAAAAGGAAGGTCTTTATTAGATTCTACATAAAATCTTAGAAAGTCAAAGAATGCCAAAAATTCTTGAAATGCTATGGAAATAACTCTCTTGTGCATCAGTTCTGAAAGAAAATTGCAAAAATCTGTTATATCACTGACACTGATTTGTAATTCAATACTTTTATGTCAGAAACATGTGTGTCTATGGACATACAAAATTCTGATCTTTTTTTGAGTTATTGATGCCACTATACTTCATTGAGCAATCAATAGATGTTTTCCAAGAATAATAAATACAAAGT